>NC_057804.1:146583452-146586865 GCF_018294505.1 Triticum aestivum
AGTTAGATAATATACTGTATTTATTAACAACTATTAATAATACAACTATGTCTACAAATATTTAGATGATAATATTAAGATTAATAGACATCTAGGAAATATGTGATTATTCATCAAGAAATAAGTAATTAATGCAATATGAGATTCGTTGAAACACACTCAAATATTAACTATGCCCAATGCACAAGTATGATAATAGTGTTCCCTGGTTGGTGCTTTATAAGAGAGGAGGAAACTCAATTTTTTTTTGCTTAAAAGTAAATAGATAGGCTGTCGCAGAGGGAAGCAGAGATTTGTAGAGGTGCCAGAGCTCAAAGCTTAAATTGAGAGATCAAATTGTTTTGAGAGGCATGTTTTTCCTATCAACGAAAACGACCAAGAATTCCCAATATTCCCATGCTAGATAAATAATAATTGTTCCCAAACAGAAAATAAAGTTTATTCCCTTTTCCACCATTCTTTCACAATCCATGGCTAGTCATATCCACGGGTGCCTTCCATACCAACACCTTTCTAAAGAATTTATTATTGACCAACATAAATATTTTTTTTCATTTCGGGACTAGGAATCCCTATTACCTTGCCACACTCTCATGCAATGACAAGTGAATAAACACTCATCCTGGGAATAAAGTATCTAGCATGGAAAATATTGGCCACTCCCTGTCGCTTCATGAGGGGTGTGGGCACACAAAAAGGAAATTCATTTTGAAAATTAGAGTTGGCACATACAAATTTACTTGGAACGACATGGAAATACCGCATATAGGTAGGTATGGTGGACTCATTTGGCACAATTTGGGTTAAGGAGTTTGGATGCACAAGTAGTATTCCTACTTAGTACAAATGGATGCTAGCAAATAGATTAAGAAGCGACTAACCAAGAAATGAAAATGATCATAAAAGAGCATTAAACATAAATAACATCGAATAATGCACCACAAGTAGGATATAACTTCATTGCATAACTCTAGACTTTCGTGCTTGCATAAGGAATCACAAACCTTAACACAAATATTCTTACTAAAGCATAATTACTCACCAACATGACTCACATATTACTATCTTCATATATTAAAACTATTACAAGGAGTCAAGTTTATAATATCCAATGATCTTCATGAAAGTATTTATTATATCCCTCTTGAATATCTATCATTCTAGGACTAATTTCATATATTACCATTGCTAGTAACAAGACTCTCAAATAAATTTAAGTGAAGCATGAGAGAACATATTTCTTCAAAACAGTTTTCATCTCTCAACATAATATAAGTGAAGCATTGAGAGGATACTTATTTAAATTTCTACTAACTCTCAAAATAATATAAGTGAATCACGAGACCATATTTCTTCAAAATTAAAGCGCCACCGTGCTAGAAAAGATATAACTGAAGCACTAGAGCAATTCCATAGCTCAATTTTTTTAAGTGAAGCACATAGAGCAATTCAAAGAAATCATAGCATCATTATAGCTCTCTCAAATAGGTGTGTCCAGCCAGGATAATTGTGACAAACTAAAAGGCAAAACAAGAAAAGACTCATATAATACAAGATGCTCCAAGACAAAACTCATGATATGTGACGAATAAAAATATAGCTTCAAGTAAAATTACCGATGGTCATTAGAAGAAAGAGGGGATGCCTTCCGGGGCATCCCCAAGCTTAGTTGCTTGGTACTGCTTGAATATTACCTTGGGGTGCCATGGGCATTCCCAAGCTTAGTTGCTTGGTACTCCTTGAATATTACCTTGGGGTGCCATGGGCATCCCCAAGCTTAGGATCTTTTCACTCCTTATTCCTTCATCCATCGTGATTTCAACCAAAACTTGAAAACTTCTATCACACAAAACTCAACAAAATCCTTCGTGAGATCCATTAGTACAATAAAGCAAATCAACACTCTAAGACTGTTGCAAACCCATTCATATTTTATTATTGCATTATACCTACTGTAATCTAACTTTACCATGGCTTAAACCCCCTAGTATCACTACTAGGGAAAAGCCTATAGATAGAATCTTACCAGCAGCGCGCTCCAAAATAACTCGCTGCTGGTAACTAGCAGTAGCGCGGACAGACGAAACTCGCTGCTGAGACAAATATAGCAGTAGCGCGTCACCCCAAAGATGCGCTGCTGCTATAATTCCTACGAGGCTGCCGCGAGGGTAGTTATAGCAGCAACGCGTTAAGGAGATGCGCGCTACTGCTACGTGGCATAGTAGCAACGCATTTCTCTGATAAGCGCTACTGCTAAGTTTCCTACAAAATTTAGTCCCACCTCGCTCCGTGAAGAGAGTTTCTACCACCTTAAATATGTTACTTCTCACACTTTGACAAGCACTTGATCTTCATTGAACTCTATGTGTAGAATTTGTGGCTGCAATATGAGTCTTCACCTGTTCCTAAACCGGTGAGGACTCATATTGTCAAATCAGATTGTACACAAAAAGATCGTTGATGATCAATGTGTTTTTGATATATTGAACAAAGTCTATTTTTACATGCTGACACATAGCAGTAGCGCTTTACTGTGAAAGGCGCTGCTGCTAGGTAGCTTAGCAGTAGCGTCTTTTCCTGAAGAGCGCTACTACTAAGCCATTCATCTCCCTCATCTCCTCCATTCGGATCCACTCACACACACAGCCACTCAATCCTCTCCGATCCGTCTGCGCCGCGCGCCCCCATCGCCCCTCCTCCATCTGCGCCGCGCGCCGTCACCTCCTCCTCCTTGCTGGACTCGGTACCGGCCTCCTCCTCCGTCCTCCCTCTCCACTCGCCGCTAGTCGGCCCCTCCTCGCTCTGCCTTCCTCCTCCGTCCTCCCTCAACTGGCCGCGCCGGCTGGCCCCTCCTCGCTCCGCCTTCCTCCTCCATCCTACTCTCTTCTCCCTCCTCGAGTCGCCCTCCTTCTCCCTCCTGCTCATATGCAACATTTTGATTTAGTTGATATAATTTAGTTGACTTAGTAGGCTAGTTGATTTAGTTGACTTAGAACATTTTGATTTAGTTGATTTAGTAGGTTAATTCATTTAGTTAATTTAGTTGACTTAGAACATTTTGATTTAGTTGATTTAGTAGGCTAGTTGATTTAGTTGACTTAGAACATTTTGATTTAGTTGATTTAGTAGGCTAGCTGATTTAGTTGACTTAGAACATTTTGATTTAGTTGATTTAGTAGGCTAGTTGATTTAGTTGACTTAGAACATTTTGATTTAGTTGATTTAGTAGGCTAGTTGATTTAGTTGACTTAGAACATTTTGATTTAGTTGATTTAGTAGGCTAGTTGATTTAGTTCACTTAGAACATTTTGATTTAGTTGATTTAGTAGGCTAGTTGATTTAGTTCACTTAGAACATTTTGATTTAGTTGATCGTTAATCCTTTGCTCATATTGCTTTAGGAAGAATGGCGCC
>NC_057804.1:146587083-146599084 GCF_018294505.1 Triticum aestivum
TTGATTTAGTTGACTTAGAACATTTTGATTTAGTTGATTTAGTAGGCTAGTTGATTTAGTTGACTTAGAACATTTTGATTTAGTTGATTTAGTAGGCTAGTTGATTTAGTTGACTTAGAACATTTTGATTTAGTTGATTTAGTAGGCTAGTTGATTTAGTTGACTTAGAACATTTTGATTTGGTTGATTTAGTAGGCTAGTTGATTTAGTTCACTTAGAACATTTTGATTTAGTTGATTTAGTAGGCTAGTTGATTTAGTTCACTTAGAACATTTTGATTTAGTTGATCGTTAATCCTTTGCTCATATTGCTTTAGGAAGAATGGCGCCTCCACCACCACCACTATGTCAACTGTGCAAGTCAAGATGCGCCAGCAGCCTTGCAACTGGCAAGCTGTTCGGCATCTACTTCCAGCCGAGTTTTCGTCATGCGGTGGTAAGAAATTAGATGAAATGTAATAACTATTTTATTTTTAGTGTTGGCATTACTGCATTGTGTCATTTTGCTTATTTTACACAGATCGTCCCATGCAATGTGAGGTTGAAATTCAACAAGCTGACAGGAGACAGTGTGACATTTGAGGCTCCTGGGGGGCCGTACACTATGGAGGTCGAGAAAGGACGCAATATGTCACAGATTGGAGGAGATGGATGGGCCCGTTTCATCGCTTGCATGCATCTTACTGGTCGTGAGTTGATCAGCTTCAACTTCCGAGCAGAAAGACCCAAGCTAGCTGTCATTTATCTCAACCTGATGGAAGATGATGAAGATGATGAAGATGATGAAGATAATGAGGACCCACTCGATGAAGATGATGAGGACCCACTTCATGAAGCCATCGTAGCTCAAAGAACAAGGCTGAGTGTGGAGGAGGTGTGCAACCTGTGGGACATAATTCCGCCACGTGCTGACTTTGTTGGGGTGCCATTCGTGACCCGCTTGACAAATACCATGGTTGATCGACATGATATGGTATGTTATACTTACAAATGCAAATTAATAGTGTGAATTACTTAGTGTATAGTCCAATGATATGGTATGTTGTGTGGAATCTAGTCGATGATATATATGTTTTAGTGTAGAGTTCGATCACATGCTTATTAATTGATATGTTTTTCTTATTCAGAAATTGGCAAAGAGCATATCTGTGAGTTATGATATCGAGCCTGATGAAGAAGGCTCAGCTGGACTACGCCTTACTGCAAGGGGCTTCGTCACAACCTGTACTTACCGCGTGGACACGGACGACACACACTTAAACTCGGTTGGGTGGAAGAAATTCCTCGATGGCAAGAATCTTCATGTTGGACAGGCCATCTTAATTACTATCAGGAACACCAACCGCCCAGGCTTGAGGATGATGATTGTCTTCGATATCATCTAGAACTACATATGTGTGTGTGGCTATATCATCTAGAACTACATATGTGTGTGTGGCTATATCATCTAGAACTACATATGACAATCGTCGTCGATATCATCTAGAACTACATATGATGATGGCCGTTGATATGACCTTGTACTGCTTGAGGATGCATGTTGGCTATGCATGAAATTGTTATCTAGTACTCCCTTCATTCCAAATTACTCGTCGTGGTTTGAACTAAAACCACGACGAGTAATTTGGAACGAAGGGAGTACTACCGTACCTAGTAATGGTTTATGAATTTGATATCTACTAGCAGTACCTAGTATCTAGTATCTGAAAGGAGAACTGAAATGGGAAAATGATGAAAGATATAGCAGTAGCGAGGGATGGTGAAATCGCTATAGCTAGTTAATAGTAGCGCGTTCGCAAAAAGCGCTGTTGATATCGTCAACAGTAGTAGCGCGGGTTAGGACCGCGCTACTACTATGAGTTAGCTGTAGTGGCTTATTAGTAGCGCAGCCACCCGCGCTGCTGCTAGCCTAAAAACCCGCGTTGCTGCTAGCCTTTTCCCTAGTAGTGTATAGTCCATAGATTCATCAAAATAAGCACACAATGCAACAAAAATAGAACAGTCTGTAGAAATCTGGACTTTGACCATACTTCTGTAACTCCAAAAATTCTGAAAAATAGGAAAACATAGGTAATTCTTGTGTAAACAATTCATAATTGCTAGTCGCTTCTGCGATTTTTAAAAATTCTGCCACTGAACGCAAAAGTTTCTGTTTTTTCAACAAGATCAAATCAACTATCACCCAACATGATCCTAATGGCTTTACTTGGCACACACACTAACTAAAACATAAAGAACAATCATAACAGTAGCATAACTGTGTGAACTCTCAAGAATAGAAAGAAAAGGAGAAAAAATATATTCATTGGGTTGCCTCCCAACAAGCGTTATCGTTCTATGCCCCTAGCTAGGCATAATGCATAGATTCAAGTATTGTCATCTTTCTTCTTCTTTTTTCATGGATGTGTTTTTGTCGGGAGCTTTTTCAAGTATAACTTGAAACACATTATCCATAGAAATTTTAGCATCATGAAGTTGTCCATCTGCGTATACCTTTTGGTTCATAGCTACAATCCAAGAATATTGTTGATTAACATCATTTAAAACTTGTTGGATCATGTCCAAAACGGAAATTTCCTTTTTAAGGTTCTCATCAAATATTTCATTATTGCCAAGCAAATGTCTTAAAACATAGTCACTATTATAAAGAATCTCATCTATCATTGATTTTTCATGGTTCATACCATAAAAATCAAAGATCTCCCTAGCTTCCCGTACTATATGATTAAATTCACTCATAAGGACAAGGGTCTTTTTAGCTCTAGGATCCTTTATAACAGGTAGCTCATAAAACAATCTTTGCAAAGTAGGATGAGTATGAATAAATCTATTCTCAAGTTTCAGAATTAGTGCTGAAATAGCTTCCACATAAGTTTTAGTTCTTTCAAGTATAGGAGCATCATCACAAGTCAAAGTTCCAACACAATTAAATAATTCTTGGATGGTACCCTTTTCTATAACATTTCCTTGTCCCAAGACAAAAGTTTTGGCATCTAGATTACCAGAACGTCCAATTTTAAGAGCTCTGCCATCATTTGTTTCTTCCATACCAAAATGACTCATGATGAAAGGTTCAAAGCAAGCAAAAGGTTGAACGAGAAAAAGGGCAAATGAAAAGAAGGAATATAAAAAGGCATTTTTTGTGTTTTTGCAAAAACACCTTAGAAGTGGGGGAGATGAAAACGCGAGGCAAATGGAAAATAAAGTAAATTGCAAGGAGATGAGATTTGAGATTGGGTACTTGATAGATCCGTACGTGATCCTCCCCGGCAACGGTGCCAGAAATTCTTCCTTTTTGCTTGTATCTGCGTTGGTATTTCCCCAAAGAGGCGATGACGACGCACCACATCAACTGTAAGTATTTCCCTCAGTTATGAAACCAAGGTTATCAATCCAGGTGATAATCCCCAAGTGCAAGGAATCATCGTAGCAATTCCCAAATGTGGAAATGATAAGTATGGAGTGTCGAACCCACCAGGAGCTAAAGGTAAGATCAATATTCTCTCAAGTCCTATCTGCCACTGATACGAATCTATGTACACCAAACATTTGCTTCCAACTAGCAATGAGAAATAAAACTACGTTGTGGGTATGAAGAGGATAACTTTAAATGATATGGGAGAGCTAAACATAAAAGTAGGTGTTGTTATCATAAAGTTAGAATATATTACTAAGTATTATAAATAGCGAGTGTGGAATAATGATGGGTCGGTGTGCGGAATTATCCTAGGCAATTGTTAACAAGACCGGTAATCACTATTGCAATTTCATATGAGGGAGAGGCATAAGCTAACATACTTTCTCTTCTTGGATCATATGCACTTATGATTGGAACTCTAGCAAGCACCTGCAACTACTAAAGATCATTAGTGCAAAACCCAACCATAGCATTAAACCATCAGGTCCCTTTTATCCCATACGCAACAACCCCCTTACTTGGGTTTATGCTTCTTTCACTCAATCAACCCACTATAAGCCAATCATGAACGTATTGCAACACCCTACAACGGGAATCCCTCACGGTTGTGCGACACGGTGGGCACAATAGGACAGCACCGAAATAAAACATACAACTCATACCAATCTAGATCATCAATCAACCCAAAGACAAAAGATATCTACTCAAAATATCATAGGATGGCAACACATCATTGGATCATAATATGTGGCATAAAGCACCATGTTCAAGTAGGGATTACAACGGGGTGCGGGAGAGTGGACCGCATAAAAGAGATGAGGATGGTGATGATGATGGTGATGTTAATGAAGACGATCACCGTGGCGATGATTCCCCTCTCGATGTCACTCTGGCGCCACCGAGAGAGAGAGGAGGAGAGGTTCTCCCCCTTGTGCTTCCTCCTCCATGGTCTCCCCCCTAGATGGGGAGAGGTTCTTCCTTTGGTCCTTGGCCTTCATGGAGATGATGGCCCCTCCGAGATCCTACTCCATGGCCACCGGTGATCATGGCCCCCTCCGGCAGGGTGCCAGAGAGGGCCTAGATTGATTTCTCCTGGCTACAGAGGCTTGTGGCGGCGGAAGTTCCGACCTAGGTTATTTCTTGAAGGTTTCTGTATTTATAGGGGAAGATGGCATCGAAAACAAGTCAGGGGGTCCCTGAGGTGGCCATGAGATAGGGGGACGCACCCCCCACCCTCGTGGGGCCCACGGGACTACCCTCCGGTAGATTTTTGTTCCAGTATTTTTTATATTTTCTAGAAAAAATCTCCGTTGATTTTCATCGCATTCCGAGCACTTTTATTTCTGCACAAAAACAACACCACAGTAGTTCTGCTGAAAACAACGTTAGTCCGGGTTAGTTCTAATCAAATCATACCAAAATCATATAAAACTATTGTAAACATGGCATGAATACTTCATAAATAATAGATACGTTGGAGACGTATCGGCATCCCCAAGCTTAATTCCTACTCGTCCTCGAGTAGGTAAATGATAATAGAAATAATTTATGAAGTGTGAATGCTAGCAAGTGCATAGGTTTGATCAATGATGGTTCCAATCACTTCTTCTAGCATCATTATAAATCATAACAGTAGCTCAACTCATAAAACTTCTCATGATCAAGTAACAAGCTATTCACATGTTAAAGTATAGATCATAAACTTTCTTGAAAACTAACAAAACATGCTCTTAGTCATCAAACAATTGCAATTGATCTTATTTTCGGGAGGGTCTATGTAAGAGCTTTGATTCAGCAAACTCCACATACTCAACCATCGTTTAATCTTTCACAATTGCTAACACTCATATGATATTTATGGGTCCAAAGTTTTAACCGGACACAAAGAAAGATAGGGGCTTATAGTTTCGCCTCCCAACCTTTTACCTCAAGGGTAATGTCAACAATAATGACTCATGAAAACCTACATCCAAGTGGATATATATATCCGGATCGCTCCAACACAAAGTGCTTGCCAAAGGAAAAAGTGTAAAAAGGAAAGGTGATGATCACCATGACTCTTGTATAAGGGTATAAGATAAAAGTAAAAGATAGGCCCTTCGCAGAGGGAAGCAGAGGTTGTCATGTGCTTTTATGGTTGGATGCACAAAATCTTAATGCAAAAGAACGTCACTTTATATTGCCTCTTGTGATAAAGACCTTTATTATGCAGTCCGTCACTTTTATTTCTTCCCTATCACAAGTTCGTATAAAGCTTATTTTTTCGCACTAATAGATCATACATATTTAGAGAGCAATTTTTATTGCATGCACCGATGACAACTTATTTGAAGGATCTTACTCAATCCATAGGTAGGTATGGTGGACTCTCATGGAAAAATTGGTTTAAGGGATGTTTGGAAGCACAAGTAGTATTTCTACTCGGTGCAAAGAATATGGCTAGCATGAGAGGGAAAGGCAAGCTCAACATGTTGGATGATCCAAGACAATATAACGTTTCGGATATAGGAAAACATAACCCATTAAGTTGTCTTCCTTGTCCAACATCAACTTTTTAGCATGTCATATTTTAATGAGTGCTCACAATTACAAAAGATGTCCAAGATAGTATATTTATATGTGAAATCTCTCTTCCTTCAATATTCTTTCATGAATTGTTCAAGTGACCAATTCTGCGTTTGCTAACTTTCAATAAGTTTACTACCTATAATCATTATGTGTGAAGTCATTACTCCCCATGTTATAAGCATATGAAACGTATATAAATTCAGATTTATGATATTGAATTTATTCAACCATTTACTCATAGGATATACATAGTGAGTAAATGACAAACTACTCCAAAAAGATATAAGTAAAGAATACTGAGTAGTCAAATAATTAACTAGCCATGGGAGGATTCTTTTTCATTCAAGATTTAAGATCCAATGATCTTATTCAAACAGCAAGTAAAATTGAAAATACTCTCCAAGCAAAACACATATCATGTGACGAATAAAAATATAGCTCCGAGTAAGGTATACCGATAGTTTTGAAGACGAAAGAGGGGATGCCTTCCGGGGCATCCCCAAGCTTAGGCGCTTGATTCTTCCTTGAATATTACCTTGGGGTTCCTTGGGCATCCCCAAGCTTCGGGTCTTTCCACTCCTTATTCTCCTAATATCGATATCTCACCCAAAACTTGAAAACTTCAATCACACAAAACTTAACGGAACTTCATGAGATAGGTAAGTATGATAAAGAGTAAACCATTCACTTTGGTACTGTCAAAGACAAGGTTCATAATTTTTCTCACACAATGCCTACTGTACCATATCATTTCTACAATTTATATTGAGAAACATAAGCCATAGAAACTAGAAAACAAGCAAAGTATGCAATGAAAACAGAATCTGTCAGAAACAGAACAGTCTGTAATGATCTGAACAGAAACCATACTTCTGCTACTCCAAAAATTATTAAATAAATTGGTGGACGTGAGGAATTTGTCTATTAATCTTCTGCGAAAAGAATCAACTCAAAATCATTCTTATGCAAAAAATTACAGCTAATCTCGTGAGCGCAAAGTTTCTGTTTTTTTACAGCAAGATCACATTAACTTTCACCCAAGTCTTCCCAAAGGTCTTACTTGGCACTTTATTGAAACAAAAGCTATAAACATGATTACTACAGTAGCTTAATCATGTAAACACACAAAAACAGTAATATTAAATATTGGGTTGTCTCCCAACAAGCGCTTTTCTTTAATGCCTTTAAGCTAGGCATGATGATTTCAATGATGCTCACATAAAAGATAAGAATTGAAACATAAAGAGAGCACCATGAAGAATATGACTAGAAAATTTAAACCAAACCCACTTCCTATGCCTAGGGATTTTATGAGCACACAATTTATGGGAACAAGAATCAACTAGCATAGGAAGGTAAAACAAGTATAACTTCAAAACTTCAAGCAAATAGAGAGGAAACTTGATATTATTGCAACTCCTACAAACATGTATTCCTCCCTCATAACAATTTTCAGTAGCACCATGAATGAGTTCAACAATATAACTATCACATAAAGCATTCTTTTCTTGTTATACAAGCATAGAAATTGTACTACTCTCCACATAAGGAAAATTCTTCTCATTCGGAATAATGGGAGCAAACTCAACAGAATAACGGTCATGTGAGACATAATCCAATTGAAAAATAAAATCATGATGACAAGTTTCATGGTTAAAATTATTCTTTATAGCATACATGTCATCACAATAGTCATCATAGGTAGCAACTTTGTTCTCATAATCAATTGGAACCTCTTCCGAAATAGTGGACTCATTACTAACTAAAGTTGACACTCTTCCAGATCCACTTTCATAAATATCACACTAAGATTCAACACCCTCCAAAATAGTGAGATCACTAATTCCTAAAGTTGGCACTCTTCCAAACCCACTTTATATGATAGTATTATTCATACTCCAAAAGATATAAGTGAAGTTCATGGAGCATTCTACAATTAATATAGACAAACCAATATCCAAGCTCAAAATATATAAGTGAAGCACACGAAGCATTCTATAAAACCATACTCAAAAAAGATTTAAGTGGAGCACAAAGAGCATTCTATAAGATCATTGAAGGGATATCTCATACTAGAATGGTTCCTAAAGAAAAAGAAAAACACAAAGGACACAAATCATGCGAACGAAACAAAAACCGAGGTATACCAATAATTGTTGAAGAAGAAAGATGGGATGCCAACCGGGGCATCCCCAAGCTTAGATGCTTGAGTATACTTGGAATATTTACTTGGGGTGCCTTTGGCATACCCAAGCTTGAACTCTTGTCTCTCTTTATTCTTCTCACATCGGTAACTCCTCGTTCTTCGAACACTTCATCCACAAAACCTTTGTGAGATCTGTTAGTATACTAAAGCAAATCACTACCTTTAGGTACTGTTGCAAACTCATTCCAATTTCATATTAGCACTTTATCTACTCTATTCCAACTTCCCCATGGTTCATACCCCCCGATACTACCCATAGATTCATCAAAATAAGCGATCAACACATAGAAAACAGAATCTGTCAAAAACATGAGAGTCTATAGTAATCTGGGAATTTAGTAAACTTCTGTAACTCCAAAAAATTCTAAAAAATATGAAAATTTAAAAAATTTGTACAAAAGTAATGTGCAAAAAGTTTCAGACCCATTTTACTTTCAGTAAAAAATGTAAAATCACGCGCTACAACCAAAGTTTCTGTTTTTGCACTGCACATAGCAAACTTGCAATCTAATCATCCTAAAACCAAAGGTTGGCACATTATTTTTATAATAAAATGGATATATACAAGGGGATAATTGTTTTCAGAGAAGGTTCCATGAAATTGTTTACATTGTTTCCATGAGCATGAACACAAGTGTTCAAGGTCGACCCTCACTTCTTCAATGCATAACCTTCCAATCAGTTCTCTTATTGAAAAACTTTTTAGGCATGAAGGGCAATTTTTTTTGTATGTTTCACCCACAACTAAATAGAAACAAAAAAGGAAAAACAAAATCTACTTAGTGAAGAAAGAAAACAAGCACAGACGACAATATCAACCCCACGTTATTGCTCCCGGCAATGGCGCCAGAAAAGAGCTTGATAATCCCCAAGTGCAGGGAATCATCGTAGCAATTCCCAAAGGTGGAAGTGATAATTATGGAGTGTCGAACCCACAAGGAGCGAAAGGTAAGATCAATATTCTCTCAAGTCCTATCTGCCACTGATACGACTCTACGTACACCGAACGTTTGCTTCCCACTAGCAACGAGAAATAAAACTACGTTGTGGGTATGAAGAGGATAACTTTGCATGATATTGGAGAGCTAAAACGTAAAAGCAGGTGCTGTTATCATAAATTTAGAATATATTACTAAATATTATAAATAGCGAGTGTGGAATAATGATGGGTTGGTGTGCGGAATTATCTTAGGCAATTGTTAACAAGACCGATAATCACTATTGCAAATTCATATGAGGGAGAGGCATAAGCTAACATACTTTCTCTTCTTGGATCATATGCACTTATGATTGGAACTCTAGTAAGCATCCGCAACTAATAAAGATCATTAGTGCAAAACCCAACCATATCATTAAAGCATCAAGTCCCCTTTATCCCATACGTAACAACCCCCTTACTCGGGTTTATGCTTATGTCACTCAAGCAACACACTATAAGCGAATCATGAACGTATTGCAACACCCTACAGCGGGAACCGCTCACGGTTGCGCGACACGGAGGGCACAATAGGACAGCACCATAATAAAACATACAACTCATACCAATCTAGATCATCAATCAACCCAAACACAAAAGATATCTACTCAAAACATCATAGGATGGCAACACATCATTGGATCATAATATGTGGCATAAAACACCATGTTCAAGTAGGGATTACAGCGGGGTGCGGGAGAGTGGACCACGTAAAAGAGATGAGGATGGTGATGATGTTGGTGATGTTGATGAAGATGATCACCGCGGTGATGATTCCCCTCTCGATGGCACTCCGGCACCACCGAGAGAGAGGAGGAGAGGTTCTCTCCCTTGTGCTTCCTCCTCCATGGCCTCCCCCTAGATGGAGAGAGGTTCTCCCTCTGGTCCTTGGCCTTCATGGCAATGGTGGCCCCTCCAGGATCCTCCTCCATGGCCACCGGTGATGATGGCCCCCTCCGGCAGGGTGCTAGAGAGGGCCTAGATTGATTTCTCGTGGCTACAGAGGCTTGCGGCGGCGGAACTTCCGATCTAGGTTAGTTCTCGAAGGTTTCTGTATTTATAGGAGAGGATGGCGTTGAAAACAAGTCAGGGGGTCCCCGAGGTGGCCACGAGATAGGGGGCGCGCCCCCACCCTCGTGGGGCCCATGGGACTCCCCTCTGGTAGATTTCTGTTCCAGTATTTTTTATATTTTCCTAAAAAATTCTCCGTTGATTTTCGTCGCGTTCCGAGAAGTTTTATTTCTGCACAAAAACAACACCATGGTAGTTCTGCTGAAAACAGCGTCAGTCTGGGTTAGTTCTAATCAAATCATACCAAAATCATATAAAACTATTGTAAACATGGCATGAATACTTCATAAATTATAGATACGTTGGAGACGTATCACAAGGTATTTTTGGATTTTATGATTAATAGATTTGAAAATAATATGATAGAAAATAGACTTGGGGGTCGTAGATTTCACTAGAGGCTTCTCTTGAGAAAATAACATACGGTGGGTAAACAAATTATTGTTAGGCAATTGATAGAAGAGAAAATAATTATGACAATATACAAGGCAATGATCATGTACATAGGCATCGCATCCAAGTAGTAGACTGGCTCCTCCCTGCATCTACTACTATTACTCCACACATTGATCGCTCCCAGCATGCATCTAGTGTATTAAGTTCATGAAGAAATGAACTAATGCAATAAGAATGATGACATGATGTAGACAAGATCTATTCATGTAGGAATAGACCCCATCTTTTTATCCTTAATGGTAACGATATATGTGTGTCATGTCTCTTTCTGTCACTGAGATTGAGCACCGCAAGATCGAACCCATCACGAAGCACATCTTCCCATGACAAGAAAAATCAATTAATTGGCCAAACCAAACCAAAGTTTTGGAGAAGAAATACGAGGCTATAACAATCATGCATAAGAGAGCTCAACAAAGACTCAAATCTTATTCATAGACAAATCTGATCATAAACTCGCAATTCATCGGATCCCAACAAACACACCACAAAAAGTCATTACATCAAATAGATCTCTAAGGACATCAAGGAGAACAATGTATTGAAGATCCAAAAGAGAGAACAAGCCATCTAGCTACTACCTACGGACCCGTATGTCTGTAGTAAACTACTCACGCATCATCGGATGGGCAAGGGCAATGATGAAGAACCCCTCCGTGATTGTTGACCCCTCCGACATAGTGACGGAAAAGACCTCTAGATTGGGTCTCATGGTTTAGGAACTTGTGGTGGCGGAAACTGTTTTCTCTCGACTGCCCTAGGGTTTCTGGAATATTTGAGTATTTATAAAGCTGATAGTCGGTGGAAAAACCTCCCATGGGCCTCACTACCCACCAGGGTGCTCCAGGGGCCTCAGGCGCGCCCTGGTGCCTATTGGGCACCACAAGCTTCCCTTGGTGCACTTCCTTGGCTCCCTGGGTGTCTTCTGTCCAGAAAAAAATCTCCAAAAAGTTTCGTGGCATTTGGACCTCGTTTGGTATTGATATTCTGCGAAGTAAAAAATAAGCAAAAAACATCAATTGGCACTGGGCCTATCTGACGCCCTGTTGGGCCTGCTGGGCCCGCGGGCCTGCATCCTAGCCCATGAAAGATGGGTTTCTAGTCGTATGCAGGCCGTGTGGCCCTAGTTGGCGGGCATTTTCTTTTCTGTTATTTTAGTTTATTCTTTTTGACAAATAAATACTTTGATAATTTTAGTTAATATTTTAGTTCATTCTTTTTAGTTAATGTTTTAGTTGATTCTTTTCAGTTCATTCTTTTTAACAAATAACTAAATTGATAATTTTAGTTGATTCTTTTTAGTTCAT